>NC_053496.1:81407904-81427904 GCF_905171775.1 Rana temporaria | reverse complement strand
CATTAAGTTACTTGGTACAAACATACTTTAACCACTTAAAGCGGTGGTTCCCCTAAAAATAAAATGTTGACATCGCATTTAGCAAATAAATTACAGTTAGAATCGGGTTGTTTTATTTAAAAAATACCTCCGTACGTATCGTTTCCATTATTCGGTCCCACCGCCACTTCCGGGTACGATGCAGGTGGTGGGCGTTCCTAATTGATTGACAGGCATCCGAACGACGCATCCATCGCGTCACGAGATGCCGAAAAAAGCCGAACGTCGGTGCGGCTCTATACGGCGCATGCGCACCGACGTTCGGCTTTTTCCGGCATCTCGTGACGCGATGGATGCGTCGTTCGGATGCCTGTCAATCAATTAGGAACGCCCACCGCCTGCATCGTACCCGGAAGTGGCGGTGGGACCGACTAATGGAAACGATACGTACGGAGGTATTTTTTAAATAAAACAACCCGATTCTAACTGTAATTTATTTGCTAAATGCGATGTCAACATTTTATTTTTAGGGGAACCACCGCTTTAAGCCCCGGACCAATATGTTGCTAAATGCCCAAAGGCGTTTTTACAATTCGGCACTGCCTCGCTTTAACAGACAATTGCGCGTTTGTGCGACGTGACTCCCAAACAAAATTGGCGTCCTTTTTTCCCCACAAATAGAGCTTTCTTTTGGTGGTATTTGATCACCTCTGCGGTTTTTATTTTTTGCGCTATAAACAAAAATAGAGCGACAATTTTGAAAAAAATGCAATATTTTTTACTTTTTGCTGTAATAAATATCCCCCAAAAACATATATAACTTTTTTTTTCCCTCAGTTTAGGCCGATACGTATTCTTCTACCTATTTTTGGTAAAAAAAAAAAAATAAAAAAAAATCGCAATAAGCGTTTATCGATTGGTTTGCGCAAAATTTATAGCGTTTACAAAATAGGGGATATTTTTATTGCATTTTTATTAATTTTTTTTTTTTTACTACTACTAATGGCGGCGATTTTTTTTGTGACTGCGACATTATGGCGGACACTTCGGACAATTTTGACACATTTTTGGGACCATTGTCATTTTCACAGCAAAAAATGCTGAGGGGGCGCTGAACGTGTTAGGCTTCACCTAGTGTGTGTTTAGGGGGGTGTGGCTGTAGGTCCGACGTCATCGATTGTGTCTCCCCTATAAAGGGGATGACACGATCGATGCGCCGCCACAGTGAAGCACGGGGAAGCAGTGTTTACATACGGCTCTCCCCGTTCTTCAGCTCCGGGGAGCGATCGCGACGGAGCGGCTATAAACGAATAGCCGCGCCGTCGTCCCGGATCGCTCCCCGAGGGAATCCGCCCGCCGCACGCAGCAGGGGGGGGGGGGGTCCCGATCGGACCCCTGACCCGCGGAAAGGCAAGGACGTATATATACGTCCTTCTGCCTGTCCGTGCCATTGTGCGGACGTAAATAGTCGTGCGGCGGGCGTTAAGGGGTTAACCAAACACAAATTTGCCCATTTAAGGCAAAGCAACAGGTTCTCTTGTAAGAACAAAGCTCCCACCCAATGAAGCTCCCTTCTTCTGTAGGAAGCAGGGGTCCAAACTGTGTGTAAGCTCCAGGGCTGGCAAAGGGACTGTTTTTTTGAATGTTCGATTATCAGAAATATATTTATTAAAGTGCTTGTAAAGGCTGAAGGTTTTCCTTATTGCATCAAGGTATAAGACCAACCCTTCCGTGTGCTGCTCCCCCCCACAGCCCCCCTAACAATTACCTTGGCTCCCTCTCGATCTAGTGTTGTGCACAAGAGCCTCGGCTGTCCCTGGGACTTCCTTTTCTCATTGACTGAGCCATTGGCTCCCACTGCTGTCAAACACAGCTAGTGAGCCAACAAGGAGAAAGCAGGTGGTGGCTGGCAAGACTGAGCCACGGCTCTGCGGGTCTTATGGATGCATAGATCAGAGCCTTGGAAGTGAGCATTTACCAGTGTCCACATTGCAAGCGACATGCTATTGGGGGCACAAGTCAGGAGCACCAGCAGTGGACCCAAGACAAGGATCGGGGCTGCTCTGTGCAAAACAGCAGAACCTTTAACTACCACCTGCCAGCGCAATCTTGATCTGGGTAAAGAGCCGATGACTCTTTAATCATGTCATCGGCTGTGTCCAAATGCAAACAGTGCCGTTTTCAGCTCAGAGCCAATCAGCAGCATCTCCTCACAGCAGAGATTGTACAGGTAATCAGGGCACTGATAATCACAGCCCTGATTATGAATGGACCCGCGGTGTATGAGACACAGGGCGAGGGGGGGAGCGAGGGGTGAGGGGGAGGGAGGGGGCTACCGCACAGAGTTTGGTTAAAAATAAAAAAATAAAAAGAACAAAAAAGTGGGAGAGATGACCGCAATTAAATTTATGACCTACAATGTCAGAGGATTGAATACCCCCGACTAAGAGGCACAAGATACTAAGAGAACTCAGTCGTTACAAAGCGGATGTCGTTTTCCTGCAGGAGACCCACCTGACCCTTAAATCTAACGTCAAGTTATACTACCCTGATTTTCCGCTATGGTTCTATGGGGACACGGTCTCAAAACGAGAAAGGGGTTTGATTTACATTAGAAGAGAGGATGACTGATGCCGATGGAAGATTTATTTTTCTAAAGGGGAAACTAGGGGAAACAGTATGCACCTTGGCGAATATATATGCACCCAACAGGCAACCAATCAAGTATGTCAGTGAAGTATTGGGCAGGTTACAGGACTTCAAGGCAGGGAAAACAATCCTGGCGGGAGACTTGAACTTCTGCCTAGAGCCAGAGGTGGATAGTACGTCACGTGCACAGGGGAAGAATAGCATCCAACTCAAAAAAATAAATAAAAAAATGTACAGTTGCCAGATAGTTGACATCTGGAGAGTACTACATGCAAAACAGCTGGACTATACGTTTTTTATTCCCCTGTGCACGAGACGTACTCCAGGATTGATTATATCATGGTCGATCATTGCCTGTTGGAATACATTGTGGACTCAAGAATAGAAATTGCATCACTATCCGATCATGCTCCGGTTAGCATGACAATGACTATCCCTGGTCACCAAAGAACATGCTGCCCTTGGAGACTGAATGAAGGACTGATAATTGACGAAGAAAGCCTAGAAAGGGTTAAAACAGAATTAAACCATTACTTTAGGATAAATGACACCGATGAAGTTCCCAATTCAATCTTATGGGACGCACATAAAGCTTTCATCAGAGGGATTTTGATCTCCGAGGGAGCCAAGAGGAAAAAAAATTGGAATTTGAAAATTAACAAGTTAACCGCCGAAATATCTAAAATTGAAAAAAAAACATAAAAAATACAGGCGAGACATAAGGAGCTATACCAAGACTTAGTCAGGAAAAGGGACGAACTCAAAGATCTACTGGAACAAGAGACTAGAAGTAAATTCAATAGAATAGCAAAGGAGAGGTACATGGGGTAACAAACTTACCAAACATCTAGCAAAAATGGTGCAAAAAAAAAAAAAGAAACTACATGAACAAAATCCACAATAAAAAGGGGGAGGTGGTACACTCCACAAAAGACATAGCAGAAACTTTCAAAACTTACTATGAGGAGTTATATTCGGTGAAGCAGGAGACATGGATGGAAGGGGAAAAAATGGAAAAAACTACAGCTACTAGACTGTGACTCCCAAATATTGGCCTGATCGAGAGTAAGACCTTGGACGGGCCCATATCAGAGGAAGAGATCAGCAAAGCCTTGGCAAACTCAGCTCCGGGTAAAAGCCCGGACGGGTTCACAACGCTATATTATAAAAAGTGTAAAGACATACTGATACCAAAGACTGTGCCAATATTATAACGGACTGGGAAAGGACTATCAAATGAGTAGGGATGCCCTGGAAGCTACAATCACAGTAATCCCGAAAAAAGGGAAAGACGTAAAGCTTTGCTCCGGGTATAGGCCAATATCGCTACTTAATGCAGACACCAAGTTGTTTGCAAAAGTGCTGGCGGAGCGACTGAAGAGGCACATGTCCTCACTAGTCCACCCAGACCAGGTGGGTTTTGTCCCTGAAAGAGAGGGAAGGGACAACGGGGTGAGAGCCCTGCTGCTCATCAGAAAGATGAAAGAGGAGGGGTCCCCAGGTCTATTCCTGTCAATTGTAGAAAGAAATGTTTGGACAGCCGCACTCTGGAAAAACCTTCTCGGTTGCCTTTTATTGGTAAATGTATTCAAACACCACACATCACAGCAAAGACAGGGGCATACAGCTGACGTTTCGCACTACAATCAGTGCTTACAACACAGAATAGCGTTCCTTGTCCTTAAACAGGACAAAAAACACAAGGGCTTAGCTATCCTAGACATTGAGAGGTACTACGAAGCGGTGGTAATGTCGAGGGTCATCGAGTGGGCAAGGGACAATAAGGAGAAGAGATTGGTGAAATTAGAAAATGCACTAGCAAATGTAAAATTAGGGAATATTTGGAACCCACCACAGCACAGAGCATTAAATGATAACATACACAAGGTAACACGTAACGCACTAAAAATTTGGGACACTCTACAAAAAAAAATAGATAAGGAGTATAACTCACCTCTTATAAGGCTAAAAGATAATGAGTACTTTGCACCGGGGAAAACAGTAGGGGGGAATTGGATTAAAAAAAAAAAGACAATGCACAGTTAAGGGATCTAACAAAGAATGGGAAATTAAAAACACTACAGGAATTAAAGCACAACGAGGACTTAATGACAATTAATGAATGTAGATATCAGCTGGCCCACTTTGTACAAAAATTACTCCAGCCAATAAGGACTGGAGAACAACTAACCGAAGTAGAAAGCCTATGTACCACAGAAAAAAAAAGTATAATTTCAAGACTGTACAAAATATTGATGGGAGTGGACGGGCTGGAGATCCCTCCGTTCATAAAAAAATGGGAACGGAGTTAGGAACACAAAAAGATAATTCCACAATAAGTAAAATGTTGAAGCTGACCCACTCTTCGGCTGTCGATAGTAGAACGGCAGAAATGAATTATAAGTGCTTAGCGAGATGGTACATAAACGCCAGACAAAACAAGTAAATTTAAAGAGGGGCAGTCGGCAGACTGCTGGCGAGGTTGTAGGGCCATAGGGACAATGGCCCACCTCTGGTGGACGTGCCCAAAAGTTAAAAAATACTGGGAAAAAATCATGGAATACATAAAGGATATAACTGGGAAGAAGATCAAATACGATCCATGGACTGTGTTGTTCCACGGGGGAGAGGAAGCGGTGAAACCCTACAGAAAGTGCTTGGTCCCACACCTGCTAAACGCAGCCAAAAGGTAAATACCTAAGAAATGGCAGGAGGCTGAGTGCCCCTCAACATGGGAATGGATAGACTCTGTAGAAGAGACATATCGTATGGAAGGGTTAAAGAACAGCATCGAGGAGGGAAATATGGCCCGAAAGGAGAAATGGTCACATTGATTGACATTCAAGAAGACATGGAGTTATGCGAAAAATCTCAGGGCCATGGACTTATAGGGACCAGTGGAGGTAGATTGTAGAAACCGTAACTAGAAGACCTCTAACTGATAGGCATCCATTTATGTAGAAAGGAAAAAACCTAAGAAATATTAACGCTTAGTCTACTTCTTGTTTTACTTACTTAATCTACATCATGTACTACGATAAAGAGGGGGGAGGGGGATGCTTGATAACTCACGAATGATGCGAAACCAAGATGAGACATAAGAAGCAACCTAACCGTGAGCGAGTTTCGCTGTTCCTATAGGTGGAGTCTGATGTGAAAAAAAAAAGAAATCTCTCTGTTGGAAGAAAATTATAAAAATTAAATTTGGGTACAGCGTTGCATGATCGCACAATTGTCATGCAGAGTGTAACGGCACTGAAAGCTGAAAATTGGCCTGTTTAGGAAGGGGATGAAAGTGCGTAGTAATGAACCGGTTAAACATATTAAGGGGAATGTATCAAAACCAACAGCCAGAATGCATTGCAACCAATCCGCTTCTATCTTTGATTTTCAAAGCAGAACTAAACCCATTGATTCAGTTTCCCTAACAGTTCAAGGCATGCCATGAATGATAGCGATCACAGTTGCTTGTACTCTCCATGGCAACTGTAGATCAAACAGAGGCCAAGAAGCCGGTTTCCTTGGCTGTAAAGAAGAGGATTTATTTCTGCTATAACTTAACAAGCGGATTGGTTACTATGCAAAGCTGTCTATATATTGAGTTTTGATAAATTGCCCCTATTAGTAACAGTTATGAAAATGAACAAAAATAATTCCCAAATTATTTTATTAAACAAAAGATCAGTCAACAAAGACTTCTTATTTCAGACACTGCAATACAATCCCATACACACATATTAGGTATGGTTATGCAGAACAATGGCTTCAGTGCATATAAGCGTACAATTACAGATTAGTGCTGCTCTCATTTGCAGTAAACCAGGATTTAAGGTGAATGTCAGTTACTGGAACTGTAAAAAGGCCAGAAAAGATTCTAGAACGTTGGGCTGGAATAGAAAACCCCCAATATGAACATTATTTCCAGCACACGGCAAAAATAAGACTACATATTCGCAACCGAGACAACGTTCTTCCAACTAGACCTAATTTGATCATAGATAGAACAAAGGCATGCAGGAACCACCAGCCTAATGACGCGATTTACCATGGATGGCATTTTGGTGCCTTTGTGTAGCTACACATCCTGTTAGAAAATGAAGGAAGTTTAGACAATGCAATCTGGGTCACATTTAGTTCATTTGTAGCCATTTGGTTAAAAAGCATACACCACGCAAAAAAGGTAAAAGGAGCTACAACAGATTTATGAATGTACAGTAGCAAATTTAAGAAAAACAAATCTGTTATGATAAACTGTCTCTATATACTCATTACCTTCCAAAAGTGTACTAGATAAGTGTGTGCAAAGAATAATTCATTTATTAATGCAAATGTGCAGTCTGCAACAAGCTAACATTGTATTAATCTTTCCAACCCTGCAAGCTGGCCTAGTGCGAGAACTGCTGTGTCAGTGTTCCTAATATGGTGGAAAAAAAAAAAAAAGCATATGATGAGCTGGAAGAGAGATAATAAGTGAAGAGAAGCACCGATTATAGATGAAATCTAAGCAATTAGGTAAACACAGCTGAAACACATTATAAAAGTATAAAAGCATTTCTTTCCAGTCCAATTTGCAAAGCCCTACCAGGTAGCATAGCCAGGCTGACTACTGCTTGATCACCACCACACTGGGCCAGCAAGAAATGTAAAAATGAGGACATAAGCAGACCGCTGAGCTCCTCCCCCTACTCTTTACTCACATGCAGATACCAATCAGCCATAACTTTATGACCACTGTAAGTAAATATAAATGATTTCAATACAATGGCAGCTGAAAAGTGGGTGGGACGTTAGGCGGCAAATAAACATGTCCCTAAAGTTGTGTTGAAAGCAAAAAAATGGGCATTGCAGTTTGTTGTGAATGGGGCTGCATAACAACAGGCCATTCAGGGTGCCCATGCTGACCCGTGTCAACAGCCAAAGGTGCCTACAATAAGCATGTAAACATCAGAACTGGACCACAAAGCAATGGAAGGAGGGGGCATGGTCTGATGAACGACAAGTGCAAGTGTCAACAAAAATCGGCACCAGGTTGCACTATGGGCCAACGGCAAGTCAGCAGAAGGCAGTGTGATGCTTTGGGCAATGTTTTGCTGGGAAACCTTGGGTCCTGCCATTCATGTGGATGTTACTTGACACGTACCATCTACCTAAACATGGTTTCTAATAAGTACACCTCTTCATGTAAATATTCCCTGAAGGCAATGGCCTCTTTCAGCAGGATATAGCACCCTGTCACACTGCAAAAATGGTGCAAGAATGCTTTAAGGTACGCAACGAGTTCAAGGTGCCTGGCCTGCACATTTTTGCTCCACATCTTAGTCAATTGAGCATCTGTGGGATGTGCTGGAAAAAGCTCAATCCATGGAGGGCCCCACCCCTTACAGGCTTTGCTACTGACCACTTGGTGCCCAATAATACAGCATACCTTCAGAGGTTACATAGTCAGGTTGAAAAAAAAAAAGTAAACACAAGTTCAACCATAAAAAAAAATATCGTACAATCCCAGATAACCAGTTGATCCAGAGGAAGACAAAGAGGTCTAGTGGCATTCATGTTGTTATAGGTCAGGGCTGTTTTGTTGGCAAAATGGGGCCCTATGCAATATTAGATGGGTGGCCATAAAATTATGGCTGATCAGCGCAAGTCTCCTTGCCCAATGCCATCATATAGGCATCAAAAAAGCATTAGCTGGAATTAACCTTTACAAGGGTTTGACAAATTTGCTTGGAATCTAGGAGCCAGCTAAAAAAAGTTAGGAGCCAGAAAATGTGCCCCGTTCCGACGAGCTTGCACACAGAAGCGAACACATACGTGAGTAGCGCCTGCATATGTAAACGGTATTGAAACCACACGTGTGAGGTATCGCCGCGATCGTTCGAGCGAGAGCAATAATTCTAGCTCTAGACCTCCTCTGTAACTCAAAACATGCAACCTGTAGAATTGTTTAAACGTCGCCTATGGAGATTTTAAAGGGTTAACAGTTTGTCTGCATTCCACGAGCAGTTTTGAAGAGTGACATGTTGGGTATCAATTTACTCAGCTTAACATTATCTTTCACAATATAAAAAAAAAAATTGTGATAACTTTAATGTCGTCTTATTTTTTTAATTAAAAAAAAGTGTATTTTTCCCCAAAAAAAGTGCGCTTCTAAGACCGCTGCGCAAATACCGCGTGACAGAAAGTAAGTATTGCAACGATCGCCATTTTATTCTCTAGGGTGTTAGAATAAAAAATATATATAATGTCTGGGGGTTCTAATTAGAGGGAAGGAGATGGCAGTGAAAAATTACACATTAGAATTGGTTTTACTTGTAATGCCAACGGCCACCACCAGATGGTGCCAGGTCACAGAAGGAAGCTTGGGACTTCACAAGGCCGCGGCCTCAATTACCGGCCGTCACGGGATCCTGTGCCTCCGTGCGCCCCCCACCGCGCGATCGCCCGCGACAGGGGGTAATTGAGGCTGCGGCTTTGTAGGCCACAAAGCCGCGGCCTCAATTACCGGCGGGCGCCAGGTCACAATTTGTCGCAATTGCGACCTGGCGCCCGGGTTGTCGAGCCCTGACCTTTACTATGTTGGTCAAGTCCATCAAAATCTGGGATTCACACACACAAAAAGCATCAGTTTTGAGGAGGTAAAGCTGGAGTTCAAGACTCACACTGGAGCTGGATGCAAAAATGGAATTCAATAGCCACATTCAACTTTTAGGTCAATATGGTGAAAAAGGAGCACCAACAAATGTAGAAATACTAACCCATTAAAAGTTCTATATACTTTTTCAGATATGAAAAGGGAAAGAGGGAGGGAAAGGGTCAAACATGCTGGGCGTTTTCCCCCCTTTTAAACAACCTTTTGAAGAAAGTCTGACTGCTGTGGACTCTCTGGACCCACACATTTCACATGTATTTAATAACAAAATGCTTTTTTTAAAAAGAATAAAAACACTTACCTTACAACATCGTCTATATTGTTTCGGTATACACCTTCAAGTCTTTCTGCTGGAAATCCCATAGCAATTATATTTGGATAAATATCTAAAGATTTCTGTCAAGGTAAGTAACAAATGCTATATAGTGATGCATAAAATGAATAGTTTATAGCAGATCATTTAAAGACTGATACAATTAAAGAAAGAAAAAAACACGTAAAAGTTGCTGTCCTTCTGAAATTGTTGATACCGGTCTCTGGATTTAATATTTTCAACAACGATGACCTTAAAATGTATATGAAGTAAAGAATCCAACTAGTTACTTTTCCCATATTTCACCTATAATGGGACCGTATAACAAAAGACAAATATACTTTTAATCCCAAACAAAAAAAACACACACACCCACACCAGAAATTAGCCCAATCACCTGTGATCATTATGATATAATCTAAGGGAAAAGCAATGCTCATTAAAGAGGAAGTAAACCCCCCCCCCCCCAATACTAGCTCATTATGTGGCACTTACCCGAGATAGAAGCCCCCGAAGTCCTCCTCGCATCTTCTGCCTGTTACCGCTCCGGCGCGGTGATTGGCCAGAGCGGCGATGACGTCACTCCCACGCATGCGCGAAATCACGGCATTGACCCCCGTTAATGCCATTGACATAAACGGCACTTTCAGTGCGCCTGCGCCGTTGTCTACAGCACGCATGCGCCCTAGACATCAGCGTCTGTCATTTCTGCAAATATCTCCTAAACCTTTTAGGTTTGGGAGATATTTGTTGCACCTACAGGTAAGCCCTAATCTAGGCTTACCTGTAGGTTAAAGGGGTTTACAACCACTTTAATGCACCTATGGCATTTATGACACAATTGCAACGCAGAATGCTTGTTAAATGCCCATGAAAGTGTGTTTTTTTTTTTTTTTCATTCAAATTTAAGTTTATTTTCAATAAAATAAATACATACATTTGTATTAAATTAGCAATAAATAAGTCAATAGCACGCAGAAATATAATAATTTAAATACATTTCAATTCATAATAATCATTCCTGTCTTATTAACTGCCACTTATATCTATCCATCCTATATGCTCTACACCATGTGGTGAAAGTAAGGCAGTTCACATAAGCTAAATTAAAAGACTATTTCAAAGTAATACTTTAAACTTGAAAGAGAAACAGAATATTTTCATATATCAAGGAATTCCTAGGTCTAGCGTTATCGCACAATAAGTTATATAAGGGATAAAACTAATTGAGTGTACCAGATTAAATTACTTAGAATAATTAAAGGATAAGATATCCGGAGTGCATCAACCTCTCCGACACCCCTAACGGGAACTTTCTGTGTCCAAGAGGTTGAGCAAAACCTCCAATCCTCCCTCCCTCCCTCCAATAACTATTACTGGAACTCTCCGATAACCGAAAACAAATTTTCGGAATCCCCATCAAATATAATGTGTTTTTTTTTTAAGTGGAAAGTGCTTGAAGGGGAAGTGATGTAGAGGAAATGATCAGCTTTGATGCATATTTAAGTTGTGATGCGATAGGAATTAGAGTTCTCTGCCAAATTATTTCTATACTTTTATCCTGCTTGGCAACTTGTTGCCAGATCTGTTTTTCTTTTGTATATGTCGCATTAGATCAGGATACTAGGGGTCATATAATGGACAAGCTCACCTTTTAGAACACATTGCATGTTCCACCCGTATTAAAGCGGTGTTCCACCCAAAAACTGAACTTCTGCTTTAAGGGAAGGTGACCCCCCCCTGACATAACAAATTTTGCATGTTCTTTTTTTTTGGGGGGGGGGGGGGAGCAGAAATACTCTTTTTAGAGGGCTCCAGCTCCCACTTCCTCCCAAGGAAGGGAGCTCACCTCTCCCCCTGTCTCTCGGCAATCATCTGGGACACGTCACAGGTCTCAGATGATTGCTTGGCCAGTCAGGGTGTGCAGCGCGTGCCTGGCTGTGAAGCCACAGCCAAGCGCCCACAGCGACAATGGTAAGCTGCTGAGGGCACCGGAGCTTGGCGGGAGGGCCCTCTTCCGCCCCCAAATAAAAGTGATCTTGCGGCAAATGCTCTGCAGAGACCACTTTTATCTGAAAGCTGACCACCCGCTGAAGAGGATACAGGGGTTATGGCAGCTAACTGCTTCCATAACAATGATATTCCTCTTCAAAAAGCCGGTGTACAACGACGGCGGGTGGTCGGCAAGTGATTAAACACCAAGTATAAAAACACTCACATTTTCCTGTGCTTAGAGTGCAACAAACTAAAAAGCATTTGGTCCTCACAGTGTGGGTATAAGACAGACAGTATTTCCATGGTATGCTCACAACCATGTGATTTGCAGTCCAAGGACCTAGACTATGGAACGCTCTACCAACCAGCATTCGATTGGCGGTGAACTACCTGGCCTTCAGAAGAAAAATCAAAACCCATCTCTTCTGAGGGCAAAAGTTTACTTAGGGAACGGATACTAAGCGCCCAGAGGCGATTCAGTTTGCATGTGTTGCGCTATATAAGTTTCTCATTCACAATGCGTGCCTCAGTGTGACGACAGATTGGCCCCTCCAATACGTGTTACGACACAGGGTCACATGGCTTCTTTGGGGAGATATTGTCCTGTCAAAATACAGTTTCACCCTAAGGGTGCATTCACACTTGTTATTCACCTACTCAGTGATAAGATGAGAACCCCAATGGAGGATCCAGCTGTAAAAGCAGTCTCATTGAAAGTAATGAGAACCTGTCTACTCCGGCAGCTAGTTGCGCCCCATTACATTTACAAATGTGAATGCACCCCAACGCTAGTTGCTTAGCAGCCGTTCCAACTATCTTGTTTTAGAACTTTGTCACTCTGAAACATAGTAGAGAAGAACCTTTGACTCTCCAGGATAGCGGCTGTTAAAGCAAAACTGAATTTTCAGTTTATATTATTTTTTTAGTAATAAATGTACAACGGTAGAAAATGTTGCAGAAAAAGCCAGGGTTACCATAACAGTAAGCACAAAAAGGTGCCAACCAGGACAGCCAAATTCTGCCTACAAACATCCTCCCAATGCTTTGGAAACTGTGGCCAGACGTGTACCTTGCTCCATATTTGGTGGCAATCCTCAATTACCTAGATTCTGGATTAGAATCTTCAATTTTCTATACTCTGTCACAGTGTAAATATTCCTAGATGACCAAAAACTGCATTGTTACCCAAGATCACAGTGATAGCGCTAAATATTCAAAAAGATTAAGGCCATATAATGTTGGCTGTCAGAATCACAATTGCGAGGAGCTGGAAACAGTCAGATGTGTCTAGTGAATGTCAAACACAAATTGAATTAGATAAGGATTAAGAATCAACTCGCATATATGTTCAAAAATATTGAAATTACATAAAGCGTGGGACCCATGGAAGAAGTTATGAGACCGAGAAGGGTTGTTTAGTGCCCTGTAACTTCACTCGCTTTCCCATTTTCCTTTTCTATATTTATAACAGCAAAGCGATAACAGTAGTTTGAAAAAGGATGGTGAAAATAAAAGGTGGGTCGGACCTATAGTATACAAAATTGTTAAATATACCGTAATAACGACCCGTCAGACAACCCAGTACACATTTCTACTGTTCTTATCCAAATCTACATAAGATTACTTACAATGTTTACTATGTTACTACAAGAGATATTTGTAAAACGTTAACGGATTGAATAAATGCGCTAAATACATCCCAAGTGCATCAAAACAATACTGTGCAAATTCACAGTTTTAGGTCTTTTAAAAAAAAAAAAAAAAAAATCTGCTAAAATAGAAAAGCCTGTCCTGCGCTAGTATGCTGCAGAGAGGAACCCTTGTTCTCTGTGGAGAAGCAACAAAATCTTTTCAGAGGTCTGACATGCCACCTGCTAAGTGAGTCCCCAATTAGTGGGAAGCAGGAGCTTGTTGGGCTATAGGGCCGAGTCAGCTGGGGGCAGTGTGGCAATAAGACTTTATGGCCGACTGGATGAGGTAGAGTTTGTGACATCACGTGCTCGCCATCGGAGGACGCCTTATATGCATTCATAAAAATACAAGACATCCTGTGAATGGTGAACAGCCCTCAGCCCAACTCCATTTTGATTCATGAATGGGATAGGAAGTCCCTGTACTACTGCTGCAAAATAAACTACATAGTAGGATATACAGTTCATACAGCACTGACAACAGCCACATGTATTCATACAAACTTCCCAAAAGGCTTTAAAAAGCGCCATCCAAAAGAGAAAAACAAAATTGGAGTACAGCTGGTGTTTAATTAAATGCATCAAGTAAAGTTTGTAACCTTTGAAAGGAGATCATCAAATCGATAAAATAATGCAAGAAAAACAATATGGTGTCCAATAACACATACATGATAAATAAAAAAAAATAAAAAAGTATGGCACTAATGGGGAAAAAAATGGTATCTTGCTAGAATATTGCGACATCAATGAACATTTCCAAAACACAATGATCCAGCTGAAAATGATAGTGACATTGAAAACCCCGGCATTACTAGTAAATTCAGATCCATTTCTACAGAGCTGTTGCAAATAGCATTTTGTATTAGACTAAACATACAGATTTCCCTGGGATGTTAAGGGGAAAACAAAAAACCTTCAAGACTCCAGCCCATGGCTGAGTCCACTGAGGGTAACTGCCAGTCTTTCCTTCACCTGGGCAGTCAATGCACAGCATACAGCCCATAATAATTACCATGAATGACTGTGCTCTGTTGTCCTCGTGTATATGGTGGTGCTATAGTAAAAACACAAGTACAGTGTATGGGCGTATGCAAAAAATTAGAAAAAGCATCCGAAAAAGGGCTAAAAGCGCCCCTGCAGCAGCGCTTTGCCAGCGCTTCCCATAAATTTCAATGGACAGGGGCGCTTTAGGAGCGGTGTGTACGCTCTTTAAAGATGCGGCTAGCAGGACTTTTTTTTGACGTCCTGCCAGCGCACGGCTCAATGAGCTGTAAGCCATAATCACCACAATTATGACAAATTACGGCTTGAACTATCTTGTTTTGCATGTAATGAGTCTCTCAAATGTTAGTTTCACCTCTTAGGCCCGGTTCCCACTTGTGCAAGTTCATAACGAATGTGATGTGTCAAAAAACACTTAAAATTCGCATGTCATCCCTAAAGTCGTTTTTTCAATGACGGTTGTTCACATACATGCGTTGCGATTCCTCTACGAATGAAATAAAAAAAAATAAAAAAGAAGGGGGGGTGGTGTCTTGTCCGACTTTACTGCGTTGCGAATTTAGTCTCCATAGACATCAATGTAAATAGTTCTGGAATCGCAATGATGGTTCACATATGTGCAAATGTCACCATGCGATTCTCCACAAAAACCAGGAAGTACACAGGAAGTGAACACCTTTTTTTTTACACTATGATTTCATTGGCTAGAACATTAAATCGCAGCTGCCATCAGTGTGTACCGGTCCTTAAGTTGCATTGGTGAAATAAATTAACTTTTGCACAATATTCAAATTTTTCGAGTTTTACCATAGTTAGTAGACGCTATAACTTTTGTGCAAACCAATCAATGTCTGCTTACTGCGATTTTGTTTACCAAAAACATGTAGAATAAATATCGGCCTAAAACACAGAAAAGTTTGTTTTTTGCTTTTTAAACAAAATGGGATATTTACTACAGCAAAAATATATTTTTATATAAATATATAATTTTTTTTAAATGGTTGCTTTTATTTATAGCACAAAAAAAAAAAGGCAGAGGTGATCGATATACCCCCAAAAGCTCTAGTTGTGGGGGAAAAAAAAAAA
The DNA here is from genome assembly GCF_905171775.1 of Rana temporaria. Classification (NCBI taxonomy): domain Eukaryota; kingdom Metazoa; phylum Chordata; class Amphibia; order Anura; family Ranidae; genus Rana; species Rana temporaria. Next base: position 81,412,540 of record NC_053496.1, on the reverse strand, counting down.
AAGAACATTAATTTTGTTTGGGTACAACATCGCACGACAACATGCGCAATTGTCAGTTAATGAGCCAGTTAAGGGCCTGGTCATTGAGCCAGCCAAATCTTCCGGGGCTGAAGTGGTTAAAAAAAAAAAGTTTTTTTTTTTTTTTTAGATGGTCTTTGCTCTAGATCTCTGGCTGTGTGTGGCCCATCAGTCAGCAGGAAGAAAAACAGCACCTGATGTGCTGTGCTTGATCTAAAACCCATGAAAAATCAGAAAAAAATAAAAAAATGCTCTCCCCCAATAATCACCAGGTAGTAAAAACCATGGGATGTTGTGTGTGACATTGGTAATTACGGCATAAGCATTAAACACTTGCATTGACATTTCTTGTAACGAGAACACAAGTTGCTTTTTGTGATCCTTTTTGAACGGACACGCATTTCCATGCGTCGTGCATATGTGCGTTTGTCACTGCAAATGAGCTCAAAGACCAAAATTTTAGCCCTGAGCCAAGTGCATTTTCACACGCATGGTTTACTGCATTTTTTGCATGCTGTGCAGCAAAATCACATATCTGGAGTGCCTATAAGAATGAATGTCACCCAAACGCACATCACAAGTATTGCCGCAATTAAGCGTCTTAACGATTCTGTCCATGATTACAAAACGCTAATGTGAATGCCTTAAGGTTCACAAACCTATGAGAATGTTGCAGTTATGCCAATTATCTGCACAAACCCAACTTAATCTACCGTATTTATCGGCGTATATCGCGCACTTTTTTGCCCTGAAAATCAGGGCAAAATCGTGGGTGCGCGATATACGCCGATACCCGCGCCGTGCTTGAATGCCTGCGCCGACATAGACCGAGCACAGTACACTCGGGAACATTCGGCTTCACTCGTAGTCACGCTCTGACGTTTATGCGTGAGAAGCCGAGCCTGGCCGAATATACCTGAGTGTACTGTGCTCGGTATATGTCGGCGGAGGCTTCAAACTGAGCGCGGGAAGCGGGGATTCGACATGAAGACAGCGCGGGAGAAGCCGGGAGGACACCACGAGGCCGCAGACGGACGCCGGACCGGACGAGGCCGCCGGGCAAGACACCAAAACTGTAAGTAGTAAAATGTAATAAAATGTTTTTTTACAAGAAAAACAGGTCAAAATTAGGGGTGCGGGCAATACCCCGATAAATACGGTCATTTTAAAAGTTACAGTAATTTTTTTTAGTACCGATAGCAAAATTATAAAAACGAAGCTATTGTACAGCACACCGAACACAGTTCCTGTATCTAAAAAATATATATAAGGGTAAAAAGCAATAGTATGTAATCTCTCAAAGTAAAGACAGCCTCAGCAGTCTTGCCATGGTAAGCTGTTGAAAACCAATGTTCATTAGGCAGCCAAAGGTCACACCAATCTCTTCACTGTTCACATTTTACAACTAAACCAGATCAATTGTAACAAAAACCACACACACACATTTATATATATATATATATATATACATATATATATATATACACATATATACATACACACATACATACATACATACATATATATATATATATATATATATATATATATATATATATATTCCATAATCCTGGAAATATTTCAGGAAGAAGAAAAATGAATGTCTATTTCATTGCAAAGTACTGGCAGACGAGGGACAGACATTATTTGTCTCTTACCTGCTTATTGAAAAAAATCTTAATATATGTTCAATGCCAATTTGTTATTTTACACAGACAACCAAGGGCATCCTCCACTACATCACTATCCCGCAAAAAGAAGAACCTGTATAAATTGATGTGACACTAAACCAGTAATGAACTTGTCAGGTTGTGCAGAGAGGAGTTGGAGTACAAGCACCAGGGATATAAAGCAGTGTCTGTTCTCAGTCATGGTGCAGACTTTCAGCAGTATCTCCTCTTACAACAGTGAACACTTTGTGCTCGGGATACCACGGCTAGGCCAAGGAAAACGCCTTTGGTATTTTCAGCATAGGGGATATATTCATGGTGTCTGCCAAGCTCATTTCTGAAGTGACTGTACTTGAAAAAAAGCACTGTTATACTCTAAACTTCAAATCCTGAGGCAGGAAATAATCCTTTTTGGCTAGAAAACGCTTTTAGAAATGTTCTTCGAAGAATGCCTGTTTCACTCGGTAAGCAACGGAGAAAGCACTTGTAGATCACGCATTACTAGGGGGAGGAAAAAGAATTAAAGAGACCTGAACACAAAAACAAAATTGAACTCTGCATACTCTACAGTGGCTGAGGCGTTCTCACTCATACTTTACATTCAAAGTGGTTCCATAAAATTATTAAATATTGTTTTATCATGTCATTTGGATTTTATTTATTTTTTTAAATATAGGTTTTCACGGTTGCAAGCCATAACCGTTCCTCCATTGCAACATACATAGCTTGCATTAACCAAATGGCATTGAGAATCCATAGAACAGCAATGCAATGCCCAATTCTCCACTTCAGCGGCTTACTGACCAGCGGTGAGGAAGTGACGTGATGCCTCCTAGTGATAGAGAATGAGATGGAGAGAAATACACACACACACAGGATTTATATAGCGCCAACAGTTTGCAACATCAGGGAAGATAGTACAGTTACAATACAGGAGGGATCAGGGTGCCCTGCTCGTTACAATACATATACACACATAGCTTTATTAAAGCGGATCTCCCGCGGCCATTCGTTTTTTTTTTTTTGTTTTTTTTTTGGGCATTAAATTTATTTATGGTGTATAAAGAGAGGACTCACTCTTCTGCTGTTTAAAGTCATCCCTTGTCTGATTTTGTCTGGAATTATAACTTATATTTTCTTTGTAACTCCGTTTCCATTTTGCTTGTGGGCACTGCGAAGCCCACAAGCACTCATTTCCTTGTTCCGGGTTTCCATCTAAATGGGCGGTGTCACAGAAAAAAAAAAACTTCCGTTCTTTAATGCATTCTAGTCTGCTGTTTGATTAAGATAATGTATTGAAATAGGGCGGAGCTCCGCTTTAAGTACAGCTGTTCAATTGCTTGGTAAAACAAATTGCTAATCAGCCAATCACATGGCAGCAACTCAATGCATTTAGGCAACTAGATGTGGTGAAGAGTCCAAACTAAGCATCAGAATTGGGAAGAAAGGGGATTTAAGTGACTTTGAACATGGCTTGGTTGTTTGTGTCAGACAGTCTGGTAGGAGTATTTCAAAAACTGTTCAATTTCTGCAGTTTTCACACACAACCATCTCTAGGGTCTACAGAGAAAGGTCTGAAAATGAGAAAATATCCAGTGAGAGGCAGTTGTGTGGACGAAAATGCTTTATTGATGTCAGAGGAGAATGGGCAGACTGGTTTGAGATGATAGAAAGGCATAACAGTAACTCAAATAACTATCCCTGAATGCACAACACATCAAACCTTGAAGCAGATGGACTACAGCAGCAGCAGACCACACCCATTGCTACTCCTCTCACCTAAAAGCAGGTAACTGAGGCTACAACTCGCAAAGGCTCAGCAAAATTGAAAAAAAAAAAAAAAAAGATTGGAAAAACGTTGCCTGGTCTGAAGAGTCTCGATTTCAGCTGCAACATTCAGATGGCAAGGGTCAGAATTTTGTGTAAACTTTACAAACGCATGGGTCCATTCTGCCTTGTATCAATTGCTCAGGTTGGTGGTGGTATAATGGTGTGGGGAAAATTTTCTTGCCACACTTTGGGCCCGTTCGTACCAATTAAGCATTGTTTAAATGCCACGGTCCACCTGAGAATTGTTGCCAACAAAGTCCATCCCTTTATTACCTCAGTGTACCCATCTTCTGATGGCTCCTTCCAGCAGGATAATGCACCATGTCACAAAGCGCAAATCATCTCACCACTGGTTTCTGGAACACAATGTGGTCACTGTACGCCAATGGCATCCAGTGTCACCAGATCTCAGTTCAACAGAGCACCTTTGGGATGAGAATCCGATTGCTTCTGTGGACAGGTGTCTTTTATACAACAAGCCGAGATTAGGAGCACTCCCTTTGAGTGTGCTTCTAATCTCAGCTCATTGCCTGTATAAAAAGAAGACACCTGGGAGCCAGAAATCTTGCCAATTAATAGGCGATCAAATACTTACTCATTGAAATGCAAATCACTGTTAAAATAAAACTACCATTCAAATTATAGACTGATCATTATTTTGTCGGTGGGCAAATGTACAAAATCAGCAGGGGAGCAAATACTTTCTCCCCCTCACTGTACTCTCAACATGCTGGCTGGACAATGAAGGAGCAGAACCAATCTGACCAGTCATCATGCAGCTCTCTTGTGCTGCTATGTACAAGAACATTCACAAACTTGCTATAGACATTATCTGCATTTAAAGGGTAATAATAGTGCTTTTTCACTGAGCATATTTTTTGTAGTGCTCACATTTAGCCTAGGTTCACACTGATCCATGCAAAACACTGCATACGATTCACACAGGAATCGCAGCACATGCAATGTCTAAGCGGTTTTGTATGTCTTATTATCTCGCATGGACATGCGATTGCCAAGCAGTGCAATGTAATGCGGGGAAACACAGCGAATCTTGTGCATTCCAATCATCGCATCAGTGTGAACCAGGGCTGAAGGGTTTAATGCACCATTAACATTTT